>NW_027042203.1:0-318 GCF_035927965.1 Recurvomyces mirabilis | reverse complement strand
GAGGCCTTTCTATGTCTCTCGCGCAATTACTCGAGTTAGCCGATTAGTCGCCTAAGGCCCGAATTCGTTCGACTAGATATAGTCTAATAGCTCTCTTCCTTATACCGCGTAGTAGAGATACTCCTAGAGCGGCTGTATATATGCTAGATAGATAGCGAGGAGCTGCCCAACTCGGGAGGGAAGAAAGCGCGGGACTACCTTAGGCTTATCGAACTGCGATTGCGATTTGTAATAACGGGTGACGACGACTAGCTCGCCTTAAATAATAAAGACGTTTCGATCCTATAGGAAGCTATTTCGGAACCGGATAGTCGTAAT
>NW_027042202.1:0-319 GCF_035927965.1 Recurvomyces mirabilis | reverse complement strand
GAATTCCTAGTCGAATATAGCAAATATAAAGTACCGCTACTTAAGGAAAACGACTATATTCGAGATTACTACGACGGGGAAGACTATAGTTACCTAGGTATTGCTCGAACTATAGAACATATTCGACGGAACTTCGCCTTCCCGGACATAAGACAAAAGGTCTTAGAATATATTAAGAAGTATATTAATTATAATAAAAATAAGTCTTCGCGCTACGCGAAGTACGGCAACTTATAATTCTAGGAACTACCCGAAAAACTATAGGAAGAAGTTATAATAGACTTTATAACCGATCTTCCTAAGTTACCTAACCTAGTAA
>NW_027042201.1:0-320 GCF_035927965.1 Recurvomyces mirabilis | reverse complement strand
ACAAACAGTACTAGCACTATACCCTCCTTAAACGCTACACCCTCTTCGAATACTACACCCTCCTCGAATACTACTACTACACCCCCTCGAACACCGTACCCTCCCCGAAAACTATACCCTCGAACACTATACCCTATTAAATACTATACCCTCCTCGAACACTATACCCTCTAATACTACACCCTCCTCGAACACTATACCCTTCTCGACTACTATACCCTTCTCGAACACTACACCCTCCTTAAATATTATACCCTTCTCGACTACTACACCCTTCTCGAATACTACACCCTCCTCGAACACTACACCTACTACGAACA
>NW_027042200.1:0-321 GCF_035927965.1 Recurvomyces mirabilis | reverse complement strand
TAAGGAATTACCTCGATAGCGTACTATATAAACGGATATCTCGTAAGAGGGGACTCGACTCGGTCCCGCCGGTACGCTAGAGCAAGAAGGTATATTCCTCCTTATAAGTACCCCTTTCTACTACCTGCTATACCGACTATATACCGACTATATACTAACTATATACCGACTATAGATATATCTACTACTAATTACTCGCTATTAAGGTAATTAACGGACGTTAAGGTAAAATTTTAAAACCTATTAAACGGAGACTATCCTTATAAAAGCTCTACCGCTTAACTATTTCGAATCTACGCTCGTATAGTAGGGCTATAATTC
>NW_027042199.1:0-321 GCF_035927965.1 Recurvomyces mirabilis | reverse complement strand
CGTCTTTAGCTAAGGCGCCGTTTTTAAGGCTTTAAATCTTGTCCTTATAAGAGCTCGCTAAGATTTAGTAATATTTTATCGTAATTTGCTATAGACGCCCTTAAGTTCGGAGGCTTTAACTAAAGCTTCCTTAGATACTAGTCCTTCGCGCGGTTCTATAAACAGGTTCGGATTCTTGCCGTAGTTAGCGTAGAATAGTAACTCGCTAGTAGTCTCGGAGGTATTGTTGTTAAGTGCAACCTGTGCTATTAGTAGCTTTTCTACCTAGTTATTTTAGGCTAGGTTTATATAGTGCCTAAGGTATAGCTCGAGATTTTAGTT
>NW_027042198.1:0-321 GCF_035927965.1 Recurvomyces mirabilis | reverse complement strand
AGGCGCCGTTTTTGAGGCTTTAAATCTTGTCCTTACTAGAGCTCGCTAAGATTTGGTGATATTTTGTCGTAATTTGCTGTAGACGTCCTTAAGTTCGGAGGCTTTAACTAAAGCTTCCTTGGATGCTAGTCCTTCGCGTAGTTCCATAAACAGGTTCGGATCCTTACCGTAATTAGCGTAGAATAGTAACTCGCTAGTAGTCTCGGAGGCATTGTTGTTAAGTGCAACCTGGGCCATCGGTAGTTTCTCTACCTAGTTGTTTTGGGCTAGGTTTATGTAGTGCCTAAGGTATAGCTCGAGATTTTGGTTTATTCTCTCGGT
>NW_027042197.1:0-322 GCF_035927965.1 Recurvomyces mirabilis | reverse complement strand
GAAGTCTACCTTAAAGACCCCGAGCTTCTAGCGGCTTAAGAGACAAAAAACTAGGAGAGCCCGTTAGTAGGAACAGACTACGGGAACTTAACAACACGAATATTTAATAGACTTTAGTAGCAGTCCTACGTACTAAATATATTATATAAGGACACGAAACAATAGCAATAATCGACTCCGGAGCTAACGGAACGTTTATATTAGCCTAATTCGTACAACGACACGGGATCGTAACCCGGAGGAAGAAGAATAGCGGGTACAAACTAATAGCCGTCGATAGCTTATCCCTACCCGACGTAGATAGTAAAACGATACTACTATC
>NW_027042196.1:0-325 GCF_035927965.1 Recurvomyces mirabilis | reverse complement strand
GAGAAGAACCTAAGTAGGGATATACGGAAGAAGCTACAGGTCGAGGTAAGAGCATACCCCTATAAGAGAGGTAAGGTGCGTATATCGATGCCGCACCTTGCCTACGGCAGTATAGGCCCCGCTACTATAGCGCGTAGGACGATGCTGCCCTAGTTCGTATTCGAGGACAACGACGATAGCGATATAGAAAGCGTAGATACTAGGTCGTAGGAGGAGCTTGCCGCATCGCACCGAGATATAGTAGCGCCACCTGCGACGCCCTCTAGATATACTAACAAGTACGGCATTATAAGCAGCCCTTACCTCGGCAACGTCGCCCTTACCG
>NW_027042195.1:0-326 GCF_035927965.1 Recurvomyces mirabilis | reverse complement strand
TCTATAGCGTTAACCTCCCTAAGATCTACCCTATAGTTCTACTATAGTTGTACCTTACGGCTACGGTAGTCTCGTACGTAGTATTCTTCCTTTCTGTATAAATAGTACTTTAGTCCTTACTTCTTACTCTAGGCGTAGTTCTTACCCTTAGCTCCTACTCTATTAGGTTTGCCTCCTCTAAACTTGCGTTAAGTAGCGTCGAGTTCTATAGCGTTAGAGTCGCGACGTTACTATCCTCTAGTCCGGCTATAGGGAGTATAGCTAGTTCGTCCGCGGTCCTAATTAGTATTACGTTTTTCTATATATCGTTCGTAGAGTATATTATC
>NW_027042194.1:0-326 GCF_035927965.1 Recurvomyces mirabilis | reverse complement strand
AGACAAGCCGACTTGTGTGATGAAGTATCCGATCTCGTAAGGATCAAGAGCCATGTACCTGATGGGACAGGCGGTTATTTTATGCGAGCAAGTAAAAGTGCGCGAGAGAGACTAACTGATGAACACGGTACATGCTTCCAACACCGCCGTATGCTGGGAAGCCAGGCGTGTTATACTTGGAGCAGCCGAGCAGGACGCCGAAGTATTGGTATAAATGTGTTAGAAGGAAACTGACCATCAGGTGTTAGTACTATCACGGAGCAGTGAACACGACACGAACATACTATTGGTTGGACGTCGTGTCATTGGCAGGCATGTTGTTCATT